>NC_068421.1:52415963-52418463 GCF_023373465.1 Oncorhynchus keta | reverse complement strand
TCTGTGTGTCTCTCTCTCTCTCGCTCTGTGTGTCTCTCTCTCTCGCTCTGTGTGTGTCTCTCTCTCTCGCTCTGTGTGTGTGTCTCTCTCTCGCTCTGTGTGTGTCTCTCTCTCGCTCTGTGTGTGTGTCTCTCTCTCGCTCTGTGTGTGTGTCTCTCTCTCGCTCTGTGTGTGTCTCTCTCTCTCGCTCTGTGTGTGTCTCTCTCTCTCGCTCTGTGTGTGTGTCTCTCTCTCGCTCTGTGTGTGTGTCTCTCTCTCTCGCTCTGTGTGTGTGTCTCTCTCTCTCTCTCTGTGTGTGTCTCTCTCTCTCTGTGTGTGTCTCTCTCTCTCTCTGTGTGTGTGTCTCTCTCTCTCTCTGTGTGTGTCTCTCTCTCTCTCCTCTGTGTGTGTGTGTCTCTCTCTCTCTGTCTGTGTGTGTCTCTCAATTCTCTTCTGTGGCTTTATTGGCTGTGAAACATGTGTTAACAGTGCCAAAGCTGAGGTGTGTGAATATATAAAGTGAAAACAACAAAAATTAACAGTAAACATTACACATACAACAGTTTCAAAACAGTAAAGACATTACAAATGTCATATTATAAATATGTGTGTATACACAATGTCTAGTGTGTGACAAAAGATCTAAATAAGCATAAATGTGTGTTGTATCTCTTACAATGGTGTGTGTTCTCTCTGGTTGCTCTGTTGTCGTGGTCAACAGGTCTCGCTCTTGCTGCTGTGATGTCTCACTGTGCTCTCACCCAGCTCGTGTGTGAGTTTTCTGTTGTGTGTGTGTTCTCTCTCTCTTGTGGATCTGTGTGTCTGGGGAAATGTGTCTCTCTCGCTATGGTCATCATGGGCAGGAGGTTAGTGTGCAGCTCAGTTTCCACCTCATGTGTGGGCAGTGAGTCTAGCCTGTCTCTCTCTTGAGAGCCATGTCTGCCTATGGCGTTTCTCAATAGCAAGGCTATGCTCACTGTGTCTGTCTCTCAAAGCTTTCTGTTTTGGGTGTCACTGGTCAGGTATGTGTGTGTCTCTCTCTGTGTGGTGCCAAATGCATTCTCGTTTGCTCTGTGTTTGTTCTTCTCTTCCAATGTGTTGTAATTATCTTTTTGTTTTCTCTGTGTGTGTGATTTGGTTGCTCTGTTGTGCTGTTGTCCTGGGGCTCTGTGTGTGTGTTTGTGTTTGTGTGTCTCCAGGACTCAGCTCTGTGTGGGTCTTCTCTTCATCTCTCTGTTTGTGTGGCTCTTGTTATGGTTTGTGAATCTCTCGCTCTGGTGGTTGTAGAATTTAATGGCTCTTTTCTGCTTTTGATAATTAGTGGGTATCGTCTAATTCTGCTCTGCATGTGTTATTTGTGTTTTCGCTCTGTACACGTGGATGTTTTTGCAGAATTCTGCTGCAGAGTCTCTTTGTGTGTTTGTCCCATTTTGTGAAGTCTTGGTTGTGTGTGTGACCCCAGACCTCTCAACCATAAAGCTCTCTATGACTGATTCAAGTATTTTTCCAAATCCTAATCTGTATGTTGAAATGTATGTTTCTTTTGATGGCATAGAATGCCCTTCTTGCCTGTGTCTGATGTTCACACCTTTGTGGAAGTTACCTGTGGCGCTGATGTTTCTCAAGCTCTGTGTGTTTTTGTGTGCTCTAGGGCTCAGTGTCTGATGGAATTTGTATTTGTGGTCCTGGTGACTGGACCTTTTGTGTCTCTTTTGGTCTTACTGAAATTTACTGTGTCTGGTCTGACAGAATCTGTGTAAGATCTGGTGCTGCTGTAGGCCCTCCTTGGTGGTGACAGAAGCACCAGATCATCAGCAAACAGCAGACATTTGACTTGTTCTAGCAGGGGAGGCCGGGTGCTGCAGACTTTTCTGTGCCCGCGCCAATTCGTTGATATATATGTTGAAGTGGGTGTGGCTTAAGCTGCTCCCTGTCTAACCCCACGTGTGTCTCTCTCTCTGTGTGTTTTTGCCAATTTTAACCGCTCACTTGTTGTTTGTGTACATGGATTTTATAATGTCTATGTTTTGTTTCCATCAGTTTGTATAGCAGACCCTCATGCCAAATCTGTGTGTGGCTTTTTGAAATCAACAAAGCATGTGAAGACTTTGCCATTGTTTTGGTTTGTTTGTGTTGTCTCTAAGGTGTGCAGGGTGTGTGGTCTGTTGTACGCTCTCTGGTAAAAGCCAATTTGTTTGCTCTCTTGTTTTCTCTGAGGAAATGTGTGTGTCTGCTGTCTGCTAATAATGCAGAGGATTTTCTCTCTCTTCTGTGACACATGTTCCACTCGCTCTTATTGGGGTCTTTGTCTCCACTCTTGTGGATTGTGTCAGTCCTTGGTTCTATTGTGTGTGTCTCTCTCTGGTGTTAAAGAGTTTTAGTGTGCCAATCTCGAATTTGTTGTCTGTATGTTTGATCTTTCATTGAGGATACCATCGACACCACAGGCCTTTGTGTGTGGGTTTTATTTTGTCCTCTCTCATCTGTGTGTGTCCAGTGGGTTCTGGTAGTCTTTAATAGT
>NC_068421.1:52365963-52393463 GCF_023373465.1 Oncorhynchus keta | reverse complement strand
TTCCCCTTAGTTTCTCTCCTTTCTCCCCCTCAACCCATCCACCCTCCCGCTCTTTTCCTCTCCCTTCTCTTTCGCTTCCTACTTTTCTCCATTTCTCAACCCATCCACAGTTACTATCGCAAAGGTCTCTTGTTCTTTTCACTCCTTCCCTCTCTCTTTTCCACTCCTATGCTCAAATTCAACCCATCCATGTCGTAAGGTGGGTTGTCCCCCACTGACGCTCATGGGGTGATTCTCTCCCCCTCATTTTTATCGGTTGGAATTTATGGACCTCTTTGGGCTTTTAATTACTCTTCTCACGGCGTGACTGGAATGTAAATTTCTCTGCCTCCCTGTATCTCTTGCTCTCTCCCTCCTTCCCTCTCTCATCCCCCCTCTTTCCTTACTCTTTCCCTCTGTTTCCATCTCTCTCTCCGCAGTCATTTCTTTTTTTATTTTTTAAGAAATGGAAATCGCCTCAAAGGTCAGACACCATCCCTCCTTGTTCTGTCACCCTCCTCTTTCTTTCTTTTTTCTCTCTCGCTCTCTCTCTCTTGCCCCCTTCATGTTTACTGTGGTTTTTAATCAAAACAGGAGTGAAAAACAATGCTGGACAGAAAGGAAAATAGAAAGGGAGGAGCGGAAAATGGGGATATTTAAGCGTGCATCATGTCGTAGGGCCTGACGGCATTATGAAAGGTGAAGAGTTTTGCGAGCAGGTCATGAATCCCAGCCATCCATCAAAATGTTGAATAATGAATAATGTCGGCTTGTTATTGTCGGGAGGCCGAAATAGCGTTGTGGTTTGGGAAGCATCCATCCCTTTTGTCTCGGCCAAATAACGACCCGTGTGAACCTGTTTGCTGAATGGGTGATGGGGATAAATGAGTTGGACGGAGGAATCTGTGTGCTATCAAGTTAACTCTGGAGTGGGTGGCTTTTTCATGTTGCAGCAGGACCAAATTCCCTTTTTTTTTAAATGTTCTCTCTTCCCTACTCTCATGCGTACACACACACACACACACACACACACACACACACACACACAACATCGATGCACAGGTTTGTGTGTATCAAGTAATCAGTTACAGCGATTGCAGTTACAAGTCTTTCACTTTTACTAGTGTATGTGTGAGAGAGTTGCTTGGCGTGTGCTTTTTAGTTGACAAATGCCTCTCGAAACGTTTGAAATTGAATGAAATGCTGCGCATGAGAAGTAACCACCTCTCTGCAGTGGGTTCGATTTTAAAGGGGTTATCAGAAGTGGAAACGATAGCAAAGCGGCCACCCCGCCCCTGGTACGGTGAAATGCTGAGAGAAATGTTACCACTCTAAAAATTCACAGACGGAGATATGGATTTCAAGGACTTACCATCCATGATATCAAGGTTATAGTTTTAACCGTGTTTTCATGTGTGGGCAGAACTGAAAAAGCGTGTGCGAGCAAGGAGGCCTACAAACCTGACTCAGTTACACCAGCTCTGTCAGGAGGAATGGGCCATAATTCACCCAACTTATTGTGGGAAGCTTGTGGATGGCTACCCAAAATGTTTGACCCAAGTTAAACCATTTAAAGGCAATGCTACCAAATACTAATTGAGTGTATGTAAACTTCTGACCCACTGGGAATGTGATGAAAGAAATAAAATCTGAAATAAATCATTCTCTCTACTATTATTCTGACATTTCACATTCTTAAAATAAAGTGGTGATCCTAACTGACCTAAGACAGGGAATTCTTACTAGGATTAAATGTCAGGAATTGTGAAAAACTGAGTTTAAATGTATTTGGCTAAGGTGTATGTAAACTTCTGACTTCAACTGTATGTGGTGTTTTGTTGACGTTTTCTTTGTTTTCAAACGGAGTAAAACGAGCGTATATTTTGGTTCTCATGAAGTGCGATAGTTAAACTAAACTCATGAAGCATTTATGAAGTTATATTCTACAAGTATCACTGGATACATAGCATTAATTTAGTCCAAAAATTGATGTAGCAACTGCTGATTGTCCCTTTACAGGTGTTGCAGCAGGACCAAGTTTCCTTTGAAGGTGTTCTCTGCCCTCTTTCCACACACACACACACACACACACACACACACAAAAGCACGTCCATGTGCAGGGCTGTTTGTTCAGAAAGCAGAAGATTTCAATGTCATTTTGATAGGCAGCTGCCTTTGAGGGAAATCTAATCCTATCACATGAGATGGGTATTCAGTATCTTCAACGGGACACACAGCATCATCAAAAGTCAACAGACGTGATTAGTTTCCATGACACGTACACACACACACACACCCACCCACTGAAGGATTTCAGTCAGGACCTCGGCTCTCCCCTGCCTTAGCTGTTGACCGAGGGGGTGGAAAAAATAAGAAAGTAAATAGAGATGACAGAACACACAGGCCTGTGGTCTGCCCGGGCATCCCACACCAGACGATTACAGTAAATAACAGCCTATCTAACCTGGCACCAGTGTAGATCTATCAGCTCTACAGAGGGACTCGGACACAGCCCTGGGGTACCCCAGAATGGATTGATTTGGACAAAAAAAAGCACATGCAGTGGGCGAAATAAAT
Source organism: Oncorhynchus keta (assembly GCF_023373465.1). Lineage (NCBI taxonomy): Eukaryota > Metazoa > Chordata > Actinopteri > Salmoniformes > Salmonidae > Oncorhynchus > Oncorhynchus keta. The sequence goes on along the minus strand of NC_068421.1, from coordinate 52,390,907 downwards.
GCCTTTTGAATACTGCTGCACAAGGGATTATTGCATTGCATGCAATTACTTTTCGCCCCCGGCGATAGAGGGAAACTAGCTAGCATTATAAATCTGGAAAGCAAAACTCAGACTTGAGAGCAGAGATGAATGTTCCTCTGTGTATTGGAGGCAGTTGGGAGATATACACGAGTGCAATTATTATCATTACCATAATGGAACAAGCCAGGGTATTCCACCGACTGGACAGGCCAAATAGTCATCACAGTAATGCGAAAGAAGAAACGTGTGTGTGTGTGTGTGTGCTGCCTACGGATGTGTGTGTCAAGAATTCAGTCAGGAGGGTTTCCTTTGAGACCTTTTCTAGTGTGTGTGTGTGTGTGTGTGTGTGTGTGTGTGTGTGTGTGTGTAAGACCAGATAAATGGTTTGCCGGCGTAATCTTTCCCCTCCAACACTGAAACACAGTATTAGAAATAACCACCTGTCTCTCTCCCTCAGAGCGGATCAGGCTGCGCTACGGGGAGCTGTGCGGGGAGCTGCTGTGTGTGGAGCTGGACAAAGAGCGCCACGGTCTGGGCCTGAGCCTGGCGGGGAACCGCGACCGCGCCTGCCTCAGTATCTTTGTGGTGGGCATCAGCCCCGGGGGCCCCGCTGCCAAAAACGGAAACATCCGTGTTGGGGACGAGTTGCTGGAGGTGAGGGGGCCACACACACACACCTGTGCGAACTCGCACATGCATATTCTCTCACACACGTGTGCGAAAAGACAGTCACACGCACACATGAGCCAATCACAGGGGTTGATTAGGTGGACATGGTAGTATAATAGGCCATGTTGGATAGTCTGCCCTTGTCCTTTCCCCTCTCTTCCTTCCCTCTTTTTCTCTGTCTCCCGTCCTCTGCCCATGCATTATTTCATTTGTGATCGTCACAGCCCTTTCTCTCTCTCTCTCGCTCCCTCCCTCCCTGTGATAGTCTTATCCTGTTAAGTCCTTGAGGGAGAAAATGAAACGGCTCCATCACTGTCACTGTTGACGCCGAGGCCAGTGCTCCTCTCAGGCCACAGAATCCATCACAACACATCACAACGGCGTGTGTGAATAGGGGCTGTGTGTGTGTGTGTCTGCCTAAGAGAAACACAAAAAAATGGTGTGCCTCCTATACTTTCTTATACTCTTTCTCCACTTTTTAGTTTATTTCCTCGCTCTTCCGTCTCTCTTCCTTTCTGTCTTTCTGGGAAGATTCCCGGAAAAGCATTTGCTCTTGCTGCCTCAATGAATGAAAATAACTTCTCCTTTTTGAGTGTGGGCCTACTACTAATGAATCTAAGCGGGGGATTAGTCATGCAAAATAGATGCGATTAATTCTTCTGGTTGATTTAGTTCTTCTGGTTGCTGAGATTGAGCTCTGGGACTGGCAGAGTAAGTGTCTCATGAATGCAGTGAATTCTAAATGTGTCAGTCTGGAGCTGAAGTGTTTTGCCGGTTTTTCAAAACGCTTGTCTGAGATGATCTTCCACAAACATTGACACTAACGTGGAAGAGCCTGAATTGGAACTGACGTGTTGTCAGCTGACCCGAGTCTGTTATGACCTCTCATTCCATCATATCACGTTCTCCTCCCTCCATCAACCCTCTGAGTTTTGTCTTTCTTTCTCTCCATTCCTTCCGCCCTCTCTGGTTGTGCTAGCGCTGCTCATTACAACAATGTCACTGCCACCATGAAAAATGTATGTGGACTGCCACAAGCAGCGACAGCGGAGGGAGGGAGACCCGACCCACTGCAACACACAAGCTGATGCGCGCGCGCACACACTGAGATGCACACACACATGCAGTGCCTTGGGAAAGTATTCAGACCCCTTGACTTTTTCCACATTGTGACGTTAAGACTTATTCTAAAATGGACTAAATAAAAACATATCGTCAGCAATCTACACACAATACCCCATAATGACAAAGTGAAAACAGGTTTTTAGAATGTACTCAGTGTAAAGATTACATACAGAAATACGTGTTCAGACCTTTTGGCGATGAGACTCAGGTGCATCCTGTTTCCATTGATCATCCTTGAGATGTTTCTACTTGATTGGAGTCCACCTGTGGTAAATTCAAATGATTTAACATGCTTTGGAAAGGAACACACCTGTTTATATAGGTGCATGTCAGAGCAAAAGCCAAGCCATGAGGTCGAAGGAATTGTCCGTAGAACAGATCTGGAGAAGGGTACCAAAACATTTCTGCAGCATTGAAGGTCCCCAAGAACACAGTGACCTCAATCATTCTTAAATTGAAGAAGTTTGGAACTACCGAGACTCTTCCTAGAGCTGGTCGCCCAGCCAAACTGAGCAATCGGGGGAGAAGGGCCTTGGTCAGGGAGGTGATGGTCATTGACAGAGCTTGGGAGTTCCTTTGTGGAGATGGGAGAACATTCCAAAAGGACAACTATCTCTACAGCTCTCCACCAATCAGGCCTTCATGGTAGAGTGCCCAGACGGAAGCCACTCCTCAGTAAAAGGCACATGACAGCCCACTTTGAGTTTGACAAAAGGCACCGAAAGGACTCTGACCATGAGAAACAAGATTTTCTGATCTGATGAAAGCAAGATTGAACTCTTTGGCCTGAATGCCAAGCGTCACGTCTGAAGGAGACCTGGCACCATCCCTACAGTGAAGCATGGTGGTGGCAGCATTATGCTGTGGGGATGTTTTTCAGCTGCAGGGACTGGAAGACAAGTCAGGATTGAGGCAAAGATGAACGGAGTAAAGTACAGAGATCCTTGATGAAAACCTGCTCCAGAGCGCTGAGGACCACAGACTGGGGCGAAGGTTCACCTTCCAACAGGACAACGACCCTAAGCACACAGCCAAGACGACGTAGGAGTGGCTTCGGGACAAGTCTCTGAATGTCCTTGAGTGGCCCAGCCAGAGCTCGGACTTGATCCGGATCTAACATCTCTGGAGAGACCTGAAAATAGATGTGCAGTGACACTCCGCATCCAACCTGACAGAGGTTGAGAGGATCTGCAGAGAGGAATGTGAGAAACTCTCCAAATGCAGGTGTGCCAAGCTTGTAGCGTCATCAAGAAAGTACTGAGTAAAGGGTCTGAATACTTAAGTAAATGTGAGATTTCAGTTTTTTTTATTTGAATAAATTAGCAACCATTTATAACCAGTTTTTGCTTTGTCATTATGGGGTATTGTGTTTAGATTGATGAAGAAAATTATGATTTAATCAATTTTAGAATAAGGCTGTAACGTAACAAAATGTGGAAAAAGTTGAGGGGTCTGAATACCTTCCAAAGGCACTGTACTGTAATCACAGAGAAACACACACACACACACACACACACACACACACACACACACACACACACACACACAGTCATAAATGCAGACACACATGCACGTACACTGTTAGTCACAGGCTGATCCACATGATCACACGCAAACATACACACTCCCTCCCTCACTGATGAACACTGACACCCCACACTAAAACCCTCACAAACTGTGTCTCTGAGCCCATCTAAGCCCCAGTCAGGATTTGTGCTGTTCCACCAGAGCAAGGTGTTGGGGCTGGGTGCTGGCCCATTCGTATCTGCAGAGTGCTAAATTGCCTATTGATTTAACATTTGGAAGTAGCGGATACGACTGAATGTGCTCATTTGAGTAGCAGACCGGTGTGGATTTTAGGGGGCTAGCAGGCGAGCTCAATGACCTTTCAGTAAAACCTGTCTCAATTAGGGGTGAGGGGGGAGCTGTGAATGTGGGTGTGGGTGTGTGCCCACATCAGTAATCATGTGCTTGCGGCTGCTGCCACTAAACACTGTTGTCACACTTGGGCGGATGCATCATGCCTTCATTGTTGCCATCTAGAAGGTCACTGTGTGTGTTTGCTGCACACGTGTGTATTTGTTTACAGGGTTTATTTGTATATGCCTGTATGTGTTCATGCATGTTTGAGTCTTATGTTGCTATCTCTTTGTCAGAGAGAGAAATACATTAAATCCATCACTTCTTCCTGTTTATGATAAAGACCTGGGTTGTGTTCATTATGCATCAAGGGAAGAAAACGGACTGAAACAGTGAGGGGGCCAACCTGAACTTATCCAATAAGAAATGGAAACTGTTTTGTTATGTAGTGCCATAACGAATATGACACAGATTGTAGTTCAACTCTCTCCTTCTCTTCCTCCCCATCAGATCAACAACCAGGTCCTGTATGGCCGCAGCCACCTGAACGCCTCAGCCATCATTAAGAGCGCCTCGTCCAAGGTCAAGATTATCCTCATCAGGTAAGGCTAGTCAGCCGACCCTGGGACCAAGGGCGTTAACGCCTATTCAAAAGGAGGGGGCCACCTAAAACCAATAGTTATTTTGTTCATTAAATCAGACAAGACACACTTAAACTACCCTGAGCACAGTCAACACAAATATATTTTTTATAGTAGGCTAAGAATATAATGAAATATAACCGAATAAAATGGAATGGCTGTCATGTAAAAAAAGGTTCCATTTTGAAACAGCCCAAGGCGAGCCCTTGCTTTTTAAATCCATGTTTCATGTCTTTCCTACCCTCACTCCACTTTGTTAGGGAGCAGGCGTTAGGGTCATATATTGTGAGAGTATCTTCATCCTGATACCCATACAAAATAACAGCAATCCTATTTTTTTTAAATCATGCGAGTCTCGCGTTCATATTTCGCGATCTTTACGCGATCGAGCAAAAACAATGGCCTACACTTGATCTAACGCTACATTAACCTATTGCACGCTAAATGTTTCTGATCAGTGATGGATTTGCAAACAAATAGATGAGCTGTACCACTTCCTCTTATTTGCCCTGCCAGAGAATTAACCAAATATACAGACATTGATTGATTAAGACTAGTAATAGGCATTTGATCGGGAGTAGAACTTGGCTAATATGTGACTGCGATTCAAGAGGAAAATAATCCACTTGGTAAGCTACATAACATGCTGGCAACATTTTTGCCACTATACAGTCTCCATATACAGGGCCTTCGGGGGAAAGTATTCAGACCCTTTGGCCTCCATTCTTAAATGGAAGAAGTTTGGAACCACCAAGAGCTAGCCAAACTGAGCAATCGGGTGATACAGGCCTTGGTCAGGGAGGTGACCAAGAACCCCCGATGGTCACCCTGACAGGCTTCGGGACAAGTCTCTGAATGTCCTTGAGTGGGCCGGACTTGAACCCGATCGAACATCCTCTGAATGTTCGACCTGAAAATAGCTGTTTTGTTTTTTAATACATTTGCAAAAATGTCAGTTTTTGCTTTGTCATTATGGGGTATTGTGTGTAGATTGAGGAAAACCCAAATGTGGAGAAAGTCAAGGGGTCTGAATCCTGTTCAAATGCACTGTAGTTATTGTACTACATTGTCCATGTACCTTTTGGCTTGCCGTAACAGGTTAAGCTTCGCCACTCCATTCAACTAAAGCAACCATAGTTGCGCATTTCTTCACCGTTTAACTCCCACAAGCATTCCAGCACAGGCTTCTTCTTGCGACAGGGATGAAGGAGTTCCTTTTGTGCTTGACCACCTTAACGAGACGCCTTGTGACGCAGCTGGAGAACATTTGGAAGTCACTCCGACGTGCCGTTCTACAGCACAAAAGTACTGAACCACGTGATGTTTTATATGGACATTGCTCTCTAAATGGAGGCATGGACCAAAACAAAATCAAAGATAAATTGCTTTCTCTTGAAAATAAATGTGTAATTCTATTGACGATAACGTTTACTGCTGCGGCAAGGGTTACAAGGGGGATCGAAATGCGATCGTTTTGAGGCCGTTAACTGAGGTAAAAATTTGCATCCCAATTGTTTCTGCTTACAAATCTGAGGTACCTGTATGTTGAGTTATCATTTTAATTAACTGAAGGGGGGAGGGAGAGAGCCTACATTTTACTCCACAACCGCTGTTTATGCTCCCTTTGAGTGAGCGAGCAAAGTGATGCTATTTTGGTACGATCCTTTCTCAGTGTACAAGCTGTCGATTACGGGGGCGAACAGTACTCTCGAGGACAATTGTACCTCCTTCCTCCTCCAGTCGTGCCAAATACCCCTCCGCTCTATAGAAATAAGATATTGTACCCTTCAGGGGGACGTTCTTAGAACCATTGTAACATTTGAAGGCTATTTTCTCCCTCAACCAACGTTGACAGGATGCATATGTTACGCTCTGACAAGACCATTAGGCTGGTGGCACCATCGCTCCCCGTCGTCTATGGCCACTATTACCCAAGGAAGGCAAATGAACCCCACGCACAACGACGACCTCTGTGTAATTTTGGGGATTTGCGTCTTATTGGATCATGTGGGAAGGAGAGGATGAGGGAGGCAGAGAGAATGAGGAAAAGAGAGAGGGAGAAGTGGAGTCTCATTAACTGGGCTTCAATATCCGTCCACTCAAACACCAGCTATGAAGCCACCCACTGACCTTCCACATCCGAAATCACACCCTATTTTCTATATCGTGCACTACTTTTGACCAGGGTCCACAGGGCTCAATATAGGGAATAGGGTGCCATTTGAGATGCAGGAACTGACTGCACTCGCTTGGTTCCGTCTTATTACTCATTATTTCTTGCTCTACCGCTCCCTCTCTCCTTCTCTGCCACTCTACCGCTCCCTCTCTCCCGCGCTGGCATCTCTACCGCTCCCTCTCTCCAGCTCTACCTCACACTCTCCAGCTCTACCTCACACTCTGCCGCTCTACCTCACACTCTGCCGCTCTACCTCACACTCTGCCGCTCTACCTCACACTCTGCCGCTCTACCTCACACTCTGCCGCTCTACCTCACACTCTGCCGCTCTACCTCACACTCTGCCGCTCTACCTCACACTCTGCCGCTCTACCTCACACTCTGCCGCTCCCGCTCTACCTCACACTCTGCCGCTCTACCTCACACTCTGCCGCTCCCGCTCTACCTCACACTCTACCTCCCGCTATTTATTTTTGTTCTCTCACTTTACCTCTGTCTTTCTTCCTCCCTCTCACCATAGCCGTCCCCCGCTCTCAAACCTTCTGTCTCTTGTCTTAATCGCTCTTGCAAACTCTCTCTCCATTGCTCTCTTTACCTCTTACATATCCCCCCCACCCCTCTCACTGCTGCCTATCTAGTAGCCTAATCATCTCTCTGGGGAGCGAGGAGCACACAGAGCACGACGGCGACGCAGCACATAATTTCCTCCCCATGCCACGCGCCGCTTCTTGCCATCCTTAAGTCCCTGTAATTGAACACAGTGGGCCGGAGCCCAATCACCTGTGTTCTCCACGCATATTAAAACATACCGAAGGGAGAGAGGGAGACCTAGGATGGCGTCTAGGGCCCATATCCATAAAGCATCTCAGAGTAGGAGTGCTGGTCCCTCCCTGTCTGTCATTTAATTCAATATGCTTTAAAAGGCTAAAGTGATCCGCACTCTGCGACGCGTTGTGAATACGGGCCAAGGGAAGTGCATAAGCAGGCCATTATGACGGCTGTCAAAATGTGAACGACAGACATGGCATCAGCGAGCAGCACATCCATTATTTCTGAGCTGCTGACGGGGAAAAGATAACAGCATGCTGATTTATGCATTGGTGACGTGAGGTTCTCTGTTGAAGTGTCTGTCCGCTAGGCAGCCTCGTTGGCTGACAACTAAAACGTCATGTATAGCAAGCACGGAATCTGTGTTTAAGGTGTCCTTTTTGTGTTCCACGGAATTGACACGTCCATGATGACACTTCATGGAACGTGGCAATGCTGTCAATCTGAGCTTGTGGTTATCGGCACAGCTTTCAACCGTGTCTGTTAAGTTATGCGTCTCGTGCCAATGGCAGAGTCAAATAAAGGTTTTTACTCTAAGAAAAGTTTGACACCCTATTCCATATGTGTTGACACTCCAGAGTTCCAATGTGGCGATTGTTTGCTAGCGGAGGACTATTTGTGTAACCTTTATTTAACCAGGCAAGTCGGTTAAGAACAAATTCTTAATTACAATTGATGGCCAAACCCGGACGACGCTGGACCAATTGTGCGGTGCCCTATGGGACTCCCAATCACAGCCGGCTGTGATACAGCCTGGAATCGAACCAGGGTCTGTAATGACGCCGTTAGCACTGAGGTGCAGTGCCTTAGACTGCTGCGCCACTCGGGAGCCCTACTCAGTTATGCTTAGCAAACAAATCTCAATTATGCGCAAACTTATGGGGAAAACGCAAATGGGAATTTTCTCATTCTCCACTCCTATGGTAGGACTCTGCTCAGGGCTCATGGATGTTTCCCTGCCTTGTCATCTGTCCCTATCCGATTGGCCTGTGCTACCTGGAACTTGCCTGCCAAGGAAGTCGTTTCCATCTACTTCTCCCCCTCCATCCTGTCGTGGAGTAGACAAAGAACAGCAATCAGTGTTTAGATCACTGCTGGTCCCATGTCACAAGTCGTGGAAACCGAAGGCAGCGGCATGCTGCTAAGTGGACGGGGAGTGGTTTGGAGCAGATTGACAGTACATTCGGAAAGTATTTAGACCCCTTGACTTTTTGAACATTTTGTCACGTTACAGCCTTATTCTAAAATGGATTAAATAAAAAATGTCCTCCTCAATCTACACACAATGACGAAACAAAAACAGGTTTTTAGAAATGTTTGCAAATGTATTAAAAAAATATATATATATATATGTATATATATATGACCTCATTTACATAAGTATTCAGACCCTTTTCTATGAGACTTGAAATTGAGCTCAGGTGCATCCTGTTTCCATTGACCATCCTTGATGTTTCTACAACTTGACACAGTGGCCTCCATAAACGGAAGAAGTTTGGAACCCCCAAGACTCTTCCTAGAGCTTGCCGCACAGCCAAACTGAGCAATTGGGGGTGAAGAGCCTTGGTCAGGGAGTTGACCAAAAGCCCGATGAATAATAAATACCAATACAAAATGTAGTGCACTACTTTTCACCAGAACCCTATGTGCCCTGGTCAAAAGTAGTGCACTATATAGGGAATAGGGTGCCATTTGGGATGCGGACATATTGTCGCTGTCCGACCCACCAAGGTCTCAAGTGCAAGAGCGCAAGTTACCAAGGTGGAGCGAACAGGAAGGAACCGCTTGGTCATACTGTTGACATTTGGAGGGCTTTGTCCTTCAGTGTCCCTGAAGACTGTTGATTTGGAATAAACATGAGAGCGGACACATCTCAATTAATTGTCCATCCTCATCAGATGTTGTTTTTCAGATTTATTGAAATTCTCTTTCTTCTATCCCACTGGTCATGTGCACTCTGCTGTCCAGTAGTCCGTGTTTTGTTTTCCTCCGTTTGTCTAGAGGGAAATCCAGGTTTCACAGTAGCTGTGATTAGATTGCAGCCAATTCACAGTAGGAGCAGAATAGGTCAGTACGTGCTCAGGGGTTTGGTGACAAACTCCTTTAAAAAGATTGGTGGGAGGGGTGGCTCGAAAAATGCTATATTGAGTCAGTTCGTTTGGCAATGAGCGGTGGGACGTCAAGGATAGGGCGCCTCGTAGCCATATCGCCATGGAAACATCAGCTGGTGCCGGCCAGGCTGCAGACGGGAAGAAAAAGGTCCGACTAGGAACGCAAATGTTAGTGTCAGCCCACCCAGCGCCCGTTCGCTTATCCAGCCTCGCATTGGAGTGAGTTAGTGCTGTGACGCCAGTGAGCGTGTTCGTTTACGCACACACACACAAATGCTCAAACAACACATCCTACGACTTTGTCAGCTTACTGTGGATTGGCCACATTTTCTTATTTTAGTTGTAGGAGAAAGGGGTTGTGTGGGGATAAGGCAACACAAGAAACTGATTGATTGATTGATAAATAAATTCCCAATGTCCCTACCATCCCCTTGGTGGAAGAGGGAACAAAAGCATTAACTGTAATTGGAAAAGGATCACTTACTGGGGATAGAGAATAACAGTGGAGAGGGGTAGAGGGAGGTAGATAAATGTTGTGAGAGAGGCGAAGAGAAGACTGGAGTATCGCGAGAGAGAGGGAGCGGGATAGAGAGGTGAAGACGGGGGAAAAGAAGGGAGTGGGAAGAGGGAGAGAGGAGGGTACCTGCACACCTGAAGCGGGGGAACCACCACATATAACCACTTGAGGGTTGAACAGGAAAGATAGCTGGATATCATCACTGACTGCTGGTCTGGGCTAGCTGAGGACCCTCCTAGTGTATTGGAGAAGCCAGAAGCTCCTGCTTTTCTTGGCTGTGTCTGACCATCTGTCTGTCTAAGAGAGGAGAGGACAATGTGAAGATATACCCCGGTACAGATTTATGAGCGCACCCCCACCGGTTTTGACTGAAACCAGATAGAAGGGGAGATTACAAGAGAGGGGATGAGGGGACAAGGACGGTAGAGAAAATAAAGGGACTCTAGAACGTCAGAGCGGTCAAGAGAAGGTCCAAAGTATCCTCATCTTCCTCTTCATTATCTCTGTGGGTCTCTAGCCTAAGCATACTGAACCACCCATTAGACTGACAGTTGACCTCTTTGACGCTGCCGCATGTGACATAATGTATCACACGGCAAAGAAGGAACTGTCCTATAGGACGACACCGGATGAAATGCCTGTGCTCACCATCTTCTGCTGCACATGGTGAACCACTTTTACCTCTCAACAGTCCATAGCACCTGCCGGCCCTATTTCGCTCCCTTCCCGTTGGCCCAAATCCTTCCATTTTTTTGCCGCTCTTAATGCTCTGCGTGGGTATAAGCAGTGTAGTGGTTGATGGTCCACCACGTTGCTGTCGCCTTACAGACATAGTGCCATGGTGAAGGGGTACGGAGCAAATTGGAACTGGCTGCCTCTTTACTTGACCCCGTTTGTGTGTATTTATGGTAATAGAAACTAAGATACAGATGGTTAGACTACGTAGAATAGTTAATAAATCAAGCAGCTCATGTCAATTACCCCATGGGCTTTTTTTTTGCGTATGCCTCTTGAATCCATGAAGGTGTCGTCTCTGCCATCGGCAGACCATTAGTAACACGTATGCCAGTTGTCGAATCCACTCGGAGCTGTTTGCGTACAATAGGGAGTGATTGTTGACTCGTCTTCTCCTCCCTCACTCCGTGTGTCTCCGGCACTCACCTGGGGTGCTTTGTCATATCTTTCGGCTTTGATAATTTTTGTGTCCTCGTCTCGCAGTAGTCCCCTGAGGAGGCGTGAACAAGCGCGTCGCCAAACTGTTTTGTTTCTTCCCCTGGTTTGCTGTTCCACACAATTTCAACAGCTGTCTTTGAAAAGTGCGCGGACTGGTGACAGCGGTAGGATTCACACGCACACTGGCAACAGCGGTGGGATTTATTTCTCTCTCCGAGCACACATGAATGACTGGCTTCCTCAGCTGCCGTCGGGAGATTCCGTTACCACACAAACGGAGAGGGGATGAAAGAGATTTGAACAAAAGGAAAGACAAAACGATATGCAAAATAGGTCCCATGTAGGCGGTGAGGAAAGGAACCGTAAAAGAACTGGAGAACGCTGGCCTGTGGAGGGATACAAATTTGTGTTGCCGATTCCCCTTTTTTTTCCCCTGAAGTGACTGACTTGAATTTCATAGCACATTGACCTTAATTATATAACTTCCTCAACTAATTATTAACTTCCTCTATTGGTAACCGATACAGGGTAATCGTTAACAATATAATGGGTTGAATACGTCTACCCGAACTGATTATTATACCAATTTGTGTTAAGCCATTGTTTTCAATGGAGACTATTCTCTTCAGAGAAAGAGTGAGCATAAAGTCTACTCTGACCATGCAGTGTTGAGCATGCGTGTTGTACGGGGATTGTGCTGGGCTCAGGTGGTGCTATCGCAGCCGTTGAGTCCAAATCGCCTGATGTGAGAGATGATGAAATGTCTAGCCTGGTTGGCCCTCTCAATCCCAAACCGAGCATTACTCTGGCTTTCTCCATCCTAGCTTCCATTTGTCCCCTGCAGATGTTACCAGAATCACAAGCCTCAACCCCCCCCCCCCTCCCAGGCACTTCTGTAAATCTGAAAGGATTGGATATGTATAAGCATATAGGCCGACATGTCTAAATGCTAATTCGGTGTCCAGAGTTGCAGAGGCGGCGGTCCATTGTGACATACTGTATCTACGCGGCTCTGAGACCACCGTCCGTGGGGGGACCCACTGCCCCAACCATGCACCTCCCCAAAATTCCCAACCAATGCGGCTCCGCCGAAGCGGCTTCTATTCATTTGAATTTGAATTGCTTGAGCCGCACTGAGATTCTGAGAAAGTATAAAAGCCAACAGTCTCAACATTCTAGAACACTGCAGTACAGATGCGTACACATTTTGAACTCCTCTGATTAGCGCTTTAGTCATCATTCCATAAGTGCAATGGTGCAAGTTGTCCATTTTGAACTGGGCTTTGTGTACCGGAGTCGTATTCACTAGGCACAAAATGGAAGAGGGAAGAACTAACCAAACGTCCAATAAGAAACTCTTCTGTTTTTTTTGTTGCTACAGTATGAATAAAGAATTAGGACCCTAGCTTCCTTTCCCATTGAGCTTCCTTCATATGTTTCCCTAAGGTCAGGAGGATATTGATCTAGATGAATGGAAATTATGTCCTTGATCAGCTTTATACCTGATGTCTCTCTCTGCTGTCCTGACCAAGCACCACACACACACACACACACACACACACACACACACACACACACACAGTCCGTGTTAATACCACACTCTGGTACACAGGAGGAGATGCTCCCATTAACCTTGGCATCCCTTCCAATGCAGCGTTCTTCCCCTCACACTCTCCACACCATTGATTACTGCTAATACAGTTCTATTGAATAGCACCTTCTCTCTCTCTCTCTCTCCGCCCTATAGGAACGAAGATGCTATCAACCAGATGGCCGTTCCCCCCTTCCCAACTCCTCCTTCTGTCCTCTCCTCCACTGAGGTGAGTCCTATTCTCTCTCACTCACACACACACACACACACACACACACACACACACACACACACACACACACACACTCTTATGTCCGTGTGGTCATCCAAAAGCTGAAAGAGCATGGCACTAGCCATGACGTTATGCGATAGCATATGCTTGGGCCTAAACACACACGCACTTCCAAAAGCAAACAGAACAACAACCGACATCGAGCTGAAATCGTAGGCCCTTATCCAAAACATGCATGTTTTTATTTGTGCATGTCCGATCAGTGCACTTACCTGAAGACATGGTTATTATTCAATTGGAAGAAATGACCGTGCAGTTGACAACTTTCTACTTTTGAATGTGTTTTTTCCCCCCATGTATCATCACCATAACCATCATTATGATTATCATTGTCCCAGGCTCCTCCCCCCACACCACCAGCAGCAGCAGCGGTATCAGCCTTGGCCCCCACAGAGAAGCCCCAACCTCCAGAGAGCCTGGTCCTCTGCAGGGGCCCCCTGGAGGCCTCCATCTCCATCAGCAAGGTAAGAGGCTCCACTCCCCACATTCTTACCTGTCCTGGGTCGTGTTAATTAGACAACAACGTACGAAAGGGGACGGGAACAGGAAGGTATTACCTGGACCTGGTCCAATAAGAAATTATTGTTTTCCGTTGCAAAAAATATATAGATTTTTTTTTTAAGTGTTCCATCTGCCTTTTTCGTAAAAATGTGTGCCAGTGTGGTGATCATTTTGTGGCTTGGACCTCTCTCTCACACACACACACCACACCTCACTCACACTCACACCACACCACACACACACACACACAGGGGCAGTCCAGTGTCGTCTCCAGTGGGAGCACAGCTACAGAGCTCATCTCAAGAGAAACAACACTCAAGAGCCTCCGAGAGGGAGAGACCGCCTCCAAGGTCAGCTGACAGGAAGCCCCCGTGACACTTCCTCTTTGCACACTACACGTTTCGACCAGCTCTGTGAGCCTCAGTGTGCAGACTTTTGCAGCTGACTTTTTGTTACTGACTTGTTTACCGAATTAGTTGAGCAACTTAAAAGTCAAGCATGAACACCAGGCAGAGACTTCAGCACCCCTATCTAAATATACTTTCCTTTTTGACGTTTTCCAGGCATAACTTACATACATAAAGAAATAGGGCACGAGTCAATTCAATCCCGTGACGCTAGTGTGTGTGTATTCATGCATGTACTTCTATGTGCTCTCCGCAGAAGCTCAAGGCCTCTGAAAAGGGGGCGGAGTCTTCGGAGAGCATGCCTGTGCCGGATGCCAAGGCCCTCCTGGAGCAGGTGAGGGTAACCTATTATACACGAGGCAATGTAGGGCATTCCACAGCACTGCATGTAGGGCACTGGACTCCACCCTGTGGGGAAGGGAGAGTGAAGCAGAACGAGCTCATAGTATCAGACAACTCGTGTTTAAAATTGAACAGTAAAATGCATTATTCAGTTATTCACAACTCGTTGTCTGGGCAAAGATCTGGTAAAATATTGACTACGACTTCTGTTCTGCGTAGACTGCCAACCTGTCCAAGGTCTCGCAGAGCTCCAGTAAGGTGCCAATGGTGAGTGCTGTGGACGGAGGGCTGGTATCCCCCCCTGTAGCCTCCCTGCCCTCCTCCTGCACCGGTCCAGACTTTGAGTACTGCAGCAAAGGTATGGATCCCCCCTCTACCCTTCCTAACCTCCTAAACTCCTCCGTGGAGTCACACTCACAACTAGCAGTCCATTCACAGTACAGGCCTGAGCCTTTTACTCAACTGTCTCATATTCAATTCTCTGTGCAACACCTTGTAAGTCAACATCTGTTTTAAATTCCTTAGAAATATGACGCCGTCCAACAAAAATAGCAACTATGTTTGCCGTGACGTTTTATTACAGAATCTCTCTCTCCATCTTTCCTCTCTCCAGTAGACCCAGCCACTTGTCCTATCGTTCCAGGCCAAGAGATAGTCATAGAGATCGCCAAGGGTCGCTCTGGCCTGGGCCTCAGCATTGTAGGGGGCAAAGATACACAGCTGGTAAGATGACTAACTCTACTCAGGGGTGTGCGTCTGGTTTCTACATCATCCGGCAACAACTGTCACCAAGACGGATGTGAGCTTGACATTGGAATTTGATATGGGCTAATGAAACGGCATGACACGAGCCAAGGTCTGCCTTTATTCAAATAAAGTGTCAACTTTTAATTGATTTGCTTTTTACCCAGTCTGTTGTAGTCAATTTCTGTTCGGTTTATTTGAAGTTACAGCGCATTGTCTCAGCCAGAGGTGAGAAAGACACTGCAGAGAGTGGTCTCTCTCTCTCTCTCTCTCTCTCTCTCTCTCACTCTCACTCTCACTCTCACTGCGATTCTCCTTAGTCTTCTGGGAACACACAGCAGCAGCCTCAGGCCACCGCAGAACAAAGGAGTCGCCTGCTATTTAATTGAATGTTCTGTAGCCGATTTGCCCAAGGATGAGCATTGAGAGAAGCATTCACTTTGTTTCCACTGATCTTTCCAGAGGCTTTCAGTCCAGTTAGTCATATAGCCTAGCTTTGATTCGCTCTGTCTCTCACTCACTCACTCTCTCACTCACTCTCACACACAATCACATATTCAATATGCTTTAATTACATGAATGACAAGGTCAATGTTGCCGAAGTGATACACAAAAAAATTATGAAAGCAACAACAATAAGAATCGTAGCTATAATACTAAAGAAAAAAATATTTGTTTATTTATTGTTGGTCGGAACCGGTACCAGAACAATGCAGCTTCCATCTAAGAGGTTTCCTTAAGTAACCTTTTGTCTTATGTAACCATACCAAACCCTTCAAATCATACTAATTTCAGAGGCTCTGATTTACGTTTACTATGTTACATCTAGTCTATGAGACCGGGCTGATATTTTATGTGGTTGAAATACCTTCCGCTTGCATAACAGTGCAAAGATGACATAACGCGTGCGTTCGCAAATTCTCAAGAGCTGCTGAAAGAAATCCTATTTCTCCACTCCTGTTCCTAAGACAAAATTACATTTGTTCTTTAATTTTACTGCAAGAAATGCATAATTCTGCAGGAGTTATTAATATATTATGTTACATGTTATAGGCCTACAGTCGGTGTCCGTATTTCAGTTACTATTCCATTTAACCCATATGTTAACTTACTTACTATTTATTCATGGATGTCAAATGTGCATGTTAAAACAGCTTATCCCAAATAAGACCTTGAGCGGGATATGAGCTACAAAAAGTTTCAAAAGTTTGGGGCCGTTCAAACGTTTGGGGCCACTTAGAAATGGCCTTGTTTTTGATAGACCATTTTTTTGTTGCTTTTCTATTTTTAAAATAACATCAAATTGATCAGAAATAGTGTAGAAATTGTTAATCTTGTAAATGACTATTGTAGCTGGAAACGGCTCAAAATGGCCAGAAACAAAGCCCTTTCTTCTGAAACTCATCAGTATAAACTTGTCAGTTTATTCTTGTTCTGAGAAATGAAGGCTATTTCATGTGAGAAATTGCTCAAGAAACTGAAGATCTCGTACAACGCTGTGTACTACTCCCTTCACAGAACAGCCCAAACTGGCTCTAACCAGAATAGAAAGAGGAGTGGGAGGCCCCGGTACACAACTGAGCAAGAGGACAAGTACATTAGTGTCTAGTTTGAGAAACAGGCGCCTCACAAGTCCTCAACTGGCAGCTTAATTAAATAGTACCTGCAAAACACCAGTCTCAACGTCAACGGTGAAGAAGCGACTCTTGGATGCTGGCCTTTGTCGGCTCCGACAAAGTTCTGAGTGTCAGTAATCTTTCCCAAACTCAGCTGATTCATATGATCAACTAATCATCCAGCTTTAATCATTTGAATTAGCTGTGTAATGTTAGGGCAAAAACCAAAACGTGCACCCATTGGTGTCCCCAGGACTGATTTGGGAAACGCTGCTTTATCGTGTAGTGTGGATGGTGTTACGAGCCGATCCCGGTGACTGACCAATAGGAACATGGCCGGCACTGAGTATGCATACAAAATAATACGATTAGCCTATTGTGAGTAGTATGATTCATGTAATAGTTTGATTTTAACATTTACATGCTTTGCAAGAAGAACGAATCCCCTGTTAATCTTGGTTACATGACACATATGAAATCAAGCTACCTTGATGAATGCAGAAAATCTATATAAAAGTTATTTCTTTCTTTCTTTTGTCACACCTTGTCTAACAAGACAATGTTTCTTTGTGACAACTTTCGCGCATAATCATAGAGAGAGGCTTGCGCTGCTGGTGTCGGCACATGCACAGATCAAACACACCGCTGCAGTTGGCGCAGCCTACGTCGGTTGCCGTAGTCCCGCAAGGCAAACGCAGAATGTGACGACAAAACTAAAGCCACCATTTGGCCAGGTTGACATCAAGATTTAAATGTGGTAACATCGCACAGTGTGACAAAATAACCGTAAAAGGCTGAATCCGACATACAGTGTGGAAAGGCCTTAAGGTGAAGTCTCCTTCCAATGTTCAATCACATTCCATCTTTCTCTGACCTTTAACCTAAATCAACTATTGGGGAAGTGAGGTTTTCTTATTATTCTCCTCCAGCAGTCAACATTTGGTGTGAATTTCAATGTTGTGTTTTTGGGACGGTTTTGTTAAGGGTTCACTCTGGTCAGAGACAGTTCTCCATAAATGCTCTCTGCTTTTATGAACCTTTGTTGGATTGGTTGCACCCAGAATGTGCATGGCCTTCTTTCAGTTGGCAGTAGAAGTAGAAGTCTTCCTAATGTTTTTGCAAAAATCAAGCTGCTGTTTTTCTGTGGATGTTTTGTGGGTGGAGCTCGCTCACGCTCTCTGAAGAATCGCTATTGAGGGTTCATATAAATTGCTGATGTTTGAAGGTGCTGTCAATGAGAGCGGTTTAGGCAGGTGTGAGTGGTTGGGTCTAATAGTCACCATAAACAGTCCTAATGTCCTATTCACTGTCATATCCCCTCTTTTCTCTCCTTCTACCTCTCGCTCTCTCTCTCTATCCCCCTCTGTCTCGGACTCTATCTAGGATGCCATAGTGATCCATGAGGTATATGAGGAGGGGGCGGCGGCACGCGATGGACGACTCTGGGCTGGAGATCAGATCCTGGAGGTTAGTCTCTATCTCTCTCTATCTATCCTCTTTCTCTCCTCTATTTCTCTCTCCTTTCGTCACACATCTAACAAGTCTGTTAGCTGTGCAACAGAGAGCAAAATGGAATAATCACAGACCTCACTGCACCTTTTCAATCAATGCACATGGTAGTGTCGTGCTCCGCAGTGCACTAAACTAAGACAACGTCTCCCTCTACTGGCTTGCACTGAGATAAAGGAGTAGTTGAGTGAGTACCGGGCAGCCCCTGCAAGGCGGGGAGGACCACGAGCTCTGGGTGCCCTTGTCATCAATGTCTATGTTTTTTATTTATTTTAAATAAATCATTTTGACAGTAACTCTCCAAAAAGTCATATACTCCGTGTAGAAAACTGCTGGACCTGCAGGCCGTGGTGAAAACATTTGCACCCAAAAAGGTAGGACTTCAGGGGAGTCTCAAGTTGGATTTAATCAAATGGACCTTGAATGTTGCATCCCATTTGTGTCGGCTATTTGCAAGACAAAACCCGCTGAGTTAAACAGTGGCTGTATTTATCCTCAAGCCGAGTACTTTTTTTCTTAATTGTTAGGCTAATTTATTTTATTTTTTAAGATTATAAATAGCAGCTAAATACTGTATATAGGTGGGAGAACTCTGACCAGAGAAACTGAGTTACACCATGTACATGTGTATGTGTACGCCCATCCAGGTGAATGGCGTGGACCTGCGCAGCGCGGCCCACGAAGACGCCATCACAGCCCTGCGGCAGACCCCGGCCAAGGTGCGTCTGACGGTGCTACGGGACGAGGCGCAGTACCGCGACGAAGAGAACCTGGACGTGTTCAGTGTGGAACTGCAGAAGAAGGCCGGCCGCGGCCTGGGCCTCAGTATCGTCGGCAAGAGGTACAGTTGCTACTCTGACACACGGGCTGCGTCCCCACTCTCCTGATTTCTCACAAATTGTGCACTTCCGCATTTGCACACTCCCCGTCTTAGATTTAACAGTGGTGGAAACTCCCTCAAGCCAATGCTTACACCAATCAGAAGCTTTTAAATCCATGAAGGGATTTATGCAAATGCACACTTGGGGAGGAGGGTGGAGAGTTGGGATGCGACCTCTGTGTGTTTCACCCCTATCAGGAAGTGTAACGAAGGGTTAACCAGCATTTTCTCAGGCTAACAATGTCAGATGGATTTGAAAGCTGGAAAATTTTGGAATTCTTTTGCAATACATTGGCTCGGCACCTGTTCAGATGGCTGTTGGTCTGCGTGCACTGTAGGAACGGCACGGGGGTGTTCATCTCGGACGTGGTGAAAGGGGGAGCCGCCGAGCTGGACGGCCGACTGATGCAAGGGGACCAGATCCTCTCTGTCGACGGCGATGACATGAGGCAGGCCTCGCAGGAGACGGTGGCCGCCATTCTCAAGGTAAGGGGAGGGGCCAGACCTATGGCTCAACATCACACCAACAAACAACCACACAGACTTGTAGACACAGCCTTGTAGACACAGCCTTGTAGACACAGCCTTGTAGACACAGACTTGTAGACACAAAACTGCCATTATAGACCAAACAAATACTGTGCAATTGCAGATCAAATAAACCACAACTGCAGTCAGACAAAACAAAGAACAATAGTCACAGGCAAAACAAATAACTATAGTAGTCCAACTAAAACCCATAACAACAGCTAATACTTGCCTCAAAAATAACACAAACGAACATCCCCCTCACTGTCACAGACCAAGACAATACCCAGCCTGTCCGTAACCACCAAACTCTCCTTCCTTCTACCACAAGGGGTCACCATTGGTACTGTTATTGTCAAAGCCTGCGGTGCTCTTCAGAAGTGCTTTTAGCTGCAGCGGCGAGGCCTTCTGGAGTGGTGGTTCTGGCTACAGTTGAGCACTTTGTGGAGTCCTTTTTAAAGTGGGTGCTTTGTGGACAGTTGCTACAGTGGTGTATACCTTTGCCAGCGCCCTTATCAAAGTATATAGTAGTATTCAACTTCTTGCTTCCATCTATGACCTGGAGTGCGTATCCTGGCTGCAGTTGGGCGTTAAATGGGTTGTATTGTTGTCGTAGTATTGCACTATGGCTGCGTACCAAATGGCACCCCTATTCCCTATATAGTGCACCATATAGGGAATACGGTACCATTTTGGGACGCGGCTTGTGAAGTGGAGACCCTGTACGATTGAAGCGTGTGCCCTGTCCTCTGTCGTGGAGATCCCAGCAGGCTGCATCAGCCAGCAGTTAACTAGGTTAGCTGCTCTGCTTCGTGCTGTTGCTGTTGCTGTTGCGTTACCTGTGCCTCTGCAGTGCGCCAGGGGGGTGGTTCTCCTAGAGCTGGGTCGACTGAAGGCTGTCTCCTGGATCTCTCCCAGACACACCTCCCAGGGAAGCCAGGTGTGTGTGTGTGTGTGGGTGTGTGGGTGTGTGTGTGATCTCGCCGGAGGAAAGTGTGTGCGGCCATTCTCACCCCTGCTGCCTGGGAGCTTGCATGCAGAAGCTCCGTCACACTGACTCTCCCTGGCTGCTGTGTCATTAATACCCACTGTCTCACCACCTCCTCCTCGCTCCATTCATCTCATGCATGGGAGCCAAAATGGCCGCCTGCTGGACGTTTACCAGACTCATTCTGGTGTCAGTGACTCACTCACCTTGCCCAAAACAAACTCGCTGCCACCGGGCAGCATGCCTCAGTGTGTTTCTTTTTTTTTCTTCTTCTCCTGACTGGATCACATCTGTTTTCCCTCCCTCTCTCCCTTCAACAGATGAGCCACGTGATTGCCAACAGCACAATCGCCACGCCCCACCCCCCGCTAAACTCCACCCCCTCCACCTCTCAGCTCCTCAACAACGCCAGGAAGCCCATGACGGAGAGCATGACCTCATCAAAGAGCGCAGGTAGAGGACCACTTTGCTCACCTGGATTGGAACCTTGCCTCTCCGTCTGAACGTTGGTACTGCACTTTTGGTCTTTTGGAGTGCTGAGCTCTGAGGACCGGGATTGGATACCAGTCAGTTCCCTGTGTAATGCCAGTCTGTCCCTCTCTCTGTGTTATAGGAGCAGAGATGGGTGTGCGCACTGTGGAGATCACGCGGGTAAATGGAGAGCTCTTCTGTTCGGCTCACAGTGATTGCTGTGATCATCAGAAGATGAGTCTCCAACCAGACCAATCACCCTTCTCCTTCCCTCTCTCTCAGGGTCCTACTGATGCGTTGGGGATCAGTATAGCTGGGGGGAAGGGCAGTCCTCTTGGGGATATCCCCATCTTTGTGGCTATGATCCAGGCCAACGGGGTGGCAGCCAAGACACACAGGCTCAAGGTGCGTGTGTCAGTGTGTTACGATCCCCTTGCTGTCTATAATCTCTCACCATGGTGTGTGTTTTTTGTCCTTCAGGTAGGAGACCGGATCGTGAGTATCAACGCTCAGTCTCTGGATGGCCTGTCCCATGGGGATGTGGTCACCATGCTGAAGAATGCCTACGGTAGCATCATTCTCCAGGTAGAGAAACAAACACACACACACACACACACACACACTGCAAGCATGCACATGGAACTCATACACACACACTCAGTTTATTAGGTACACCACCCCATTCACAAAAATTCATTTCTCACTCCTTCCTTTTTCTCACGTGACAGTGGCTTGCTATGAAAAGCAGGCGTGTAGGTATCGAGGCATTCAGTTACTGTTTATTTGAGCGTTACAGGCTACTACAC
Organism: Oncorhynchus keta; assembly: GCF_023373465.1. Taxonomy (NCBI): domain Eukaryota; kingdom Metazoa; phylum Chordata; class Actinopteri; order Salmoniformes; family Salmonidae; genus Oncorhynchus; species Oncorhynchus keta. The sequence continues at coordinate 52,369,111 of NC_068421.1, read as the reverse complement.
CGCTCACGTCACAAAATACATTTTGAAATCTATGTTATTCAATTATTGCACCCACACTGCTCACGCACGCCAACGAGCGTCTGTGTTGCCAAGGGCTAAAATAGAAGTCAGTTCTATTTGTGACGCAGATCGCGCCATAAGTCCTGCCTCTCCCGTCTCTTCATTGGTTTATAGAAGCAGGTACCCACGTGCCATCTCCTCATTGGTTATACCCACGTGGGTGACTGACAGACGAACGAGGTCAGTGGCGGTAATGCACCTAATTTATGAAAGTTGCCAATCGCAATATAAAGTCAAGAGAAGAAAAGGCCTAGAAGGAGGAAAGCTGCCTAGAAACGATTTGGTTGATGTGTGGATTAATTGGCGGAGTAGAGGACCTTGTGTATTTCAGGTAAGATAACAACTCAATGTTTATATCCCAGGACAAATTAGCTAGCAACAGCAAGCTAGCTAAATAGGACAAATTAGCTAGCAAGTGCAAGCAAGCCAAATAGGACAAATTAGCTAGCAAGTGCAAGCTAGCCAAATAGGACAAATTAGCTAGCTAAATAGGACAAATTAGCTAGCAAGTGCAATAAATGTTATTGGTTCAGAGTTTGTTTTGATATTTTAACCTGTGTGTCGTGATTGTGTTTCGTGTGAGGGGGGGCAAAATCAATTTGTGCACGGGTGCAGCCGGGGTGGCCACCATTGTTCCTGTTCCCAAGAAAGCTAAGGTAACTGAGCTAAACGACTACCGCCCCGTAGCACTCACTTCCGTCATCATGAAGTGCTTTGAGAGACTAGTCAAGGACCATATCACCTCCACACTACCTGACACCCTAGACCCACTCCAATTTGCTTACCGCCCAAATAGGTCCACAGACGATGCAATCTCAACCACACTGCACACTGCCCTAACCCACCTGGACAAGAGGAATACCTATGTGAGAATGCTGTTCATCGACTACAGCTCGGCATTCAACACCATAGTACCCTCCAAGCTCGTCATCAAGCTCGAGACCCTGGGTCTCGACCCCGCCCTGTGCAACTGGGTACTGGACTTCCTGACGGGCCGCCCCCAGGTGGTGAGGGTAGGCAACAACATCTCCTCCCCGCTGATCCTCAACACGGGGCCCCACAAGGGTGCGTTCTGAGCCCTCTCCTGTACTCCCTGTTCACCCACGACTGCGTGGCCACGCACGCCTCCAACTCAATCATCAAGTTTGCGGACGACACAACAGTGGTAGGCTTGATTACCAACAACGACGAGACGGCCTACAGGGAGGAGGTGAGGGCCCTCGGAGTGTGGTGTCAGGAAAATAACCTCACACTCAACGTCAACAAAACTAAGGAGATGATTGTGGACTTCAGGAAACAGCAGAGGGAACACCCCCTATCCACATCGATGGAACAGTAGTGGAGAGGGTAGCTAGTTTTAAGTTCCTCGGCATACACATCACAGACAAACTGAATTGGTCCACTCACACTGACAGCGTCGTGAAGAAGGCGCAGCAGCGCCTATTCAACCTCAGGAGGCTGAAGAAATTCGGCTTGTCACCAAAAGCACTCACAAACTTCTACAGATACACAATCGAGAGCATCCTGGCGGGCTGTATCACCGCCTGGTACGGCAACTGCTCCGCCCTCAACCGTAAGGCTCTCCAGAGGGTAGTGAGGACTGCACAACGCATCACCGGGGCAAACTACCTGCCCTCCAGGACACCTACACCACCCGTTGTTACAGGAAGGCCATAAAGATCATCAAGGACATCAACCACCCGAACCACTGCCTGTTCACCCCGCTATCATCCAGAAGGCGAGGTCAGTACAGGTGCATCAAAGCTGGGACCGAGAGACTGAAAAACAGCTTCTATCTCAAGGCCATCAGACTGTTAAACAGCCACCACTAACAGTGAGTGGCTGCTGCCAACACACTGTCATTGACACTGACCCAACTCCAGCCATTTTAATAATGGGAATTGATGGGAATTATGTAAATATATCACTAGCCACTTTAAACAATGCTACCTTATATAATGTTACTTACCCTACATTATTCATCTCATATGCATATGTATATACTGTACTCTACATCATCGACTGCATCCTTATGTAACACATGTATCACTAGCCACTTTAACTATGCCACTTTGTTTACTTTGTCTACACACTCATCTCATATGTATATACTGTACTCGATACCATCTACTGTATGCTGCTCTGTACCATCACTCATTCATATATCCTTATGTACATGTTCCTTATCCCCTTACACTGTGTATAAGACAGTAGTTTTGGAATTGTTAGTTAGATTACTTGTTGGTTATCACTGCATTGTCGGAACTAGAAGCACAAGCATTTCGCTACACTCGCATTTAACATCTGCTAACCATGTGTATGTGACAAATAAAATTAGATTTGATTTGATGTAAACGTGGTATGATGGTATGATCGTTGGTGCTAAGTGCACCGGTTCCAGTATCTCAGAAACAGCCGGACTTCTGAGCTTTTCACGCACAACCGTGTCTAGGGTTTAGCCCGAGAATGGCGCAACAAACATAAAACATCCCGTCAGTGGCAGTCCTGTGGACGAAAACAACTTGTTGATGAGAGGGGTCGAAAGAGAATGGCAAGAAACGTGCAAGCGAACAAACGGACAAATAACTGCTGCACAACAGTGATGTGCAGAATGACATCTCGGAATGCACAACTCGTTGGTCCTTGTCACGGATGGGCTATTTAGGGCTCCCGAGTGGCGCAGCAGTCTAAGTCACTGCATTTCAGTGCAAGAGGCATCACTGCAGTCCCTGGTTCGAATCCAGGCTGCATCACATCCAGCCGTGATTGGGAGTCCCATAGGGCAGTGCACAATGCCCAGTGTCATCCAGGTTTGGCCGGGGTAGGCTGTCATGGTAAATAAGAATTTGTTCTCAACTGACCTAGATAAATAAAGGTTCAATTAAAAAATTGCAGCAGTGGGCCCGGTATCACTGGACAACTGAGGAGTGGAAAAACATTGCCTGGTCCGATGAATTCCTGTTCCGTCATGCTGATGGCAGAGTCAGGATTTGGCGTAAGCAACATGAGACCCATCCTGCCTGGTGTCAATGGTACAGGCTGATGGTGTGGGGAATGTTTTCCTGGCGCACGTTAGATCCCTTGATAC